>NC_074666.1:96383110-96405610 GCF_029448725.1 Salvelinus fontinalis | reverse complement strand
TTGTTAGTGATATGTAGATGTTATATTATGTAATGTAGACTAGGTTATAATGTATAGTAGTGGGTTGTTAGTGATATGTAGATGTTATATTATGTAATGTAGACTAGGTTATAATGTATAGTAGTGGGTTGTTAGTGATATGTAGATGTTATATTATGTAAAGTAGACTAGGTTATAATGTATAATAGTGGGTTGTTAGTGATATGCACATCAAGGTCTATACCTCGGCTGTAGCCTACATATCATAGATGACCAGTCTAAACCTGCTCAGATCAGTTCACATAATGTTATAGTCCTACCAGTAGCAGGACAGAGAATGTACTGTATATAACCTACATATCATAGATGACCAGTCTAAACCTGTTCAGGTCAGTTCACATAATGTTATAGTCCTACCAGTAGCAGGACAGAGAATGTAGCCAAGGCCATCAGGTCGGTCGGCTTGATAAGCAGTGATGTATTTTTTTTAGGTGAGGGAGCGCAAGAAAATATGTAAATTACGTCAAAATGTCTTCAAAGTTTGTACCGACAGATGTAGCCTATTGAATTGCCTATCATTACAGTTCTCTCCAACCCTGTTCCTGGAGCGCTACCCTCCGGTAGGGTTTCACTCCAACCCTGTTCCTGGAGCTCTACCCTCCGGTAGGGTTTCACTCCAACCCTGTTCCTGGAGCTCTACCCTCCGGTAGGGTTTCACTCCAACCCTGTTCCTGGAGCTCTACCCTCCGGTAGGGTTTCTCTCCAACCCTGTTCCTGGAGCTCTACCCTCCGGTAGGGTTTCACTCCAACCCTGTTCCTGGAGCTCTACCCTCCGGTAGGGTTTCACTCCAACCCTGTTCCTGGAGCTCCACCCTCCGGTAGGGTTTCACTCCAACCCTGTTCCTGGGGCGCTACCCTCCGGTAGGGTTTCACTCCAACCCTGTTCCTGGAGCTCTACCCTCCGGTAGGGTTTCACTCCAACCCTGTTCCTGGAGCTCCACCCTCCGGTAGGGTTTCACTCCAACCCTGTTCCTGGGGCGCTACCCTCCGGTAGGGTTTCACTCCAACCCTGTTCCTGGAGCTCCACCCTCCGGTAGGGTTTCACTCCAACCCTGTTCCTGGAGCTCCACCCTCCGGTAGGGTTTCACTCCAACCCTGTTCCTGGGGCGCTACCCTCCGGTAGGGTTTCACTCCAACCCTGTTCCTGGGGCGCTACCCTCCGGTAGGGTTTCACTCCAACCCTGTTCCTGGAGCTCTACCCTCCGGTAGGGTTTCACTCCAACCCTGTTCCTGGAGCGCTACCCTCCGGTAGGGTTTCACTCCAACCCTGTTCCTGGAGCTCTACCCTCCGGTAGGGTTTCACTCCAACACCAGTTGTAATTAACCTGATTTAAGTTATAAACCAACTAATTATTTTAATCAGGTGACTAGTTTTGAATAGTAGTGAAAACCTACAGGATGGTATCTCTCCAGGAACTGGATCGGAGAGCCCTGTTTTAGAAGATGAATAAAATCCATCCTCCAATTGTTTTTTTACTATTCAGCTTCAGTAAACCGTCCTAAAATCTGATTAGAAATTGGTATATTTTTGTAACAGTAACGTTACCATTTACCTGGTAATTAAATAGAATTTATTTAGAATTGATCAGAATAATTTCTTCGTGTATTCTCAAATTAAAAGTGCTCCCTCGCTCTCTCCAGCACTACACACATGATGATCAGTGATCATAGATCAAACCTACTCTGACTATTAAATGTCTGAAGACGAACTAACTTTATAATAGTTTGTATGTAGCCTCTAGACTTACCAGAGTCTGCTCGTCTTTCCTACAAATCAATACTTTTACCCGACTTCTAATGTTGCCGAGAAATGTGCGCCATAGTTTCAACATCCATTTTGTAAGTGCATTCGTCTACAAACTTACTTTCAATTTCATGGGGAAATTACATAACCAGAATTCCTAAACCCAGAGACGCAACATCCCGAGTCTACCGGGACCGCTGGGGAAGCAGACTGTAGGAAGTAGACCAAAGCCGTGATTTGGGGTTTGAGAAGTCATAAGTGAAAAATGATTCCTTAGTTGTACATTTTCTCGAAATCTAAAGGCAAAACCTAGATTCGAGCCAATGTATTAAGTATTTGAACATGTTATTACTCCAACTTCGTGAAAGTGACAAACTGACAGGTTATTATTTTACTTTAAAAAATACTTTATATCGAAGGAGTGTCTTTGGTTTGACGGCCTGCACATGCGCAGTTCGGCGTGAGACGACCGTTATACCCGATAATGTGTTTCTGCGCATGCGCTGAGTAAACCAACGTTGCCATGACATGTGCGTCTGTTTCTAGGTAGTATAAATGTATGTGCATATTACACTATATTACACTTTTGGAGCGGCAGGTAACCTAGTGGTTAGAGAGTTGGACCAGTAACCGGAGCTGACAAGGTAAACATCTGTTGTTCTGCCCCTGAACAAGGCAGTTAACCCACTGTTCCCTGGTAGGCCATCATTGTAATAAATAATTTGTTCTTAAACTGACTTGCTTAGTTAAATAAAGGTTACTTAAAAAAAATATATATATATATACATATATGCATAAATACTAAAGTATGTCGACACCCCTTCAAATTTGTGGATTTGGTTATTTCAGCCACATCCGTTGCTGACAGGTGTATAAAATCGAGCACACAGCCATATAATCTCCATAGTCAGTAGAATGACCTTACTGAAAAGATCAGTTACTTTCAACGTGGCACCGTCATAGGATGCCACCTTTCCACAAAGTCAGTTCATCACATTTCTGCCCTGCTAGAGATTCCCTGATCAACTGTAAGTGCTGTTATTTTGAAGTGGAAACATCTTGGAGAAACAACGGCTCAAGCATGAAGTGGTAGGCCACACAAAGTCACAGAATGGGGCAGCCGAGTGCTGAAGCGCGCTTTCTGGAGTGATGAATCACGCTTCACCATCTGGTAGTCCGACTGACACGTCTGGGTTTGGTGGATGCCAGGAGAACGCTACCTGCCCCAATGTATAGTGCCAACTGTAAAGTTTGGTGGAGGAGGAATAATGGTCTGGGGCTGTTTTTCCATGGTTTGTGCCAGGCCCCTTAGTTCCAGTGAAGGGAAATCGTAACGCTACAGCATACAATGACATTCTAGATGATTCTGTGCTGGCAACTTTGTGGCAACAGTTTGGGGAAGGCCCTTTCCTGTTTCAGCATGACAATGTCCCAGTGCACAAAGCGAAGTCCATACAGAAATGGTTTGTCAAGATCGGTGTGGAAGAACTTGACTGTCCTGCACAGAGCCATGACCTCAACCCCATCGAACACATTTGGGATGAATTGGAACGCCGACTACGAGCCAGGCCTAATCACCCAACATCAGTACCCGACCTCACTAATGCTCATGTGGCTGAATGGAAGCAAGTCCACGCAGCAATGTTCCAATATCTAGTGCAAAGCCTTCCAAGAATAGTGGAGGCTGTTACGGCAGCAAAGGCTGGACCAACTCCATATTAAGTGTGTAGGGGGCGCTATTTTCACTTTGGGAAAAAATCGTGCCCAATTTAAACGGCCTCGTACTCTATTCTAGATCGTACAATATGCATATTATTATTACTATTGGATAGAAAACACTCTCAAGTTTCTAAAACCGTTTGAATTATATCTGTGAGTAAAACAGAACTCATTTTGCAGCAAACTTCCTGACATGGAGGGGAAAAATCTGAAATCGAGGCTCTGTTCCAGGGCCATCCTATTCAATTGCTTGAAATCTATGGATATACATGCACTTCATACGCCTTCCACTAGATGTCAACAGGCAGTGGGAGGTGAAATGGGGTGTCTAGCTTGATCTGAAGTCGAACAAGAGCTCTTGGAATGACGTGACCTTTGTCTAGCAAGGCGCGGGAAGGACATTGGCTTCTGAAAAGCGTTCGGTATAGACGTCTAATAACTCCGGCTTTGATTTTATTTGATACATGTGATAATATCATCGTAAAGTATGTTTTTTCAATATAGTTTTATCAGATTATTGAACGTTTATCGGGAGTTTTGGCGTTTTCCGTTCTCTGCGTTTGGTGAAGATGGACATCTTCGCGCCACTTGGCTAGCTAAGGTTGCTAATTCGACAGGAGAAGAGGACATTCTAAAACCAAACAACGATTATTCTGGACCAAGGACTCCTTGTACAAGATTCTGATGGAAGCTCAGCAAAAGTAAGAACCATTTATGATGTTATTTTGTATTTCAGTGGAAAATGTTTAGTCCTATTATCCGCACTAAGCTAACATAAATATATATAGTGTTTTCGCTGTAAAACATTTAAAAAATCGGACATGTTGGCTGGATTCACAAGATGTTTATCTTTAATTTGCTGTGTTGGACTTGTTAATGTGTGGAAGTTAAATATTTCAAAAAAATATTTTTTGAATTTCACGCTCTGCGAAGGCAGCGGAATGTTGTGCGTGTTCCGCTTGCGGAACCCCGAGGCGAGAAAGGTTAATGTCCATGATTTTGGAATGAGATGGCCGGTGAGCACGTGTCCACATACTTTTGGAAATGTACTGTATATTTGATGCTTTTTGTAAAACTCATGCCACCATTTTAGTTATAGTTATAACATACTGTAGTCTAAAACCATCTTAGTTATAGTTATAACATACTGTAGTCTAAAACCATTTTAGTTATAGTTATAGCATACTGTAGTCTGAAACCATTTTAGTTATAGTTACAGCATAACATACTCTAGTCTAAAACCTTTAACAAGTACATTTGGGAACATAACATGATGTCATATTTTCCAAATGGTTTCATTATCAAAACTTCATGACACTTACTTGGGTGACTACCTCATGTCTCCTTTTCTGTTAAATGCGTTAAATGCTGTTAAATGCTGGAGATCCCTCTTAACAAAGCCTTGCCTTAGTCTATCCAGAGGACAAGCCTTCTGCCATATGCTGGAGATCCCCCTTAACAAAGCCTTGCCTTAGTCTATCCAGAGAACAAGCCTTCTGCCATATGCTGGAGACCCCCTTAACAAAGCCTTGCCTTAGTCTATCCAAAGGACAAGCCTTCTGCCATATGCTGGAGACCCCCCTTAACAAAGCCTTGCCTTATTCTATCCAGAGGACAAGCCTTCTGCCATGCCTGCACATTTTCAGAAAAAAGTACCAACACTTCAAAATTAAATATCACTTGGGATAATATTCCAATGACATTGACTTTTATTCAAATAACAGATTGTACCTGTTTGGGGCTCCAGGTTCTCCAGAAGGACCAGACACCACCATCTCCTCAGACCAGGCTGAAGGACCAGACACCACCATCTCCTCAGACCAGGCTGAAGGACCAGACACCACCATCTCCTCAGACCAGGCTGAAGGACCAGACACCACCATCTCCTCAGACCATGCTGAAGGACCAGACATCACCATCTCCTCAGACCAGGCTGAAGGAGCAGACACCACCATCTCCTCAGACCAGTCTGAAGGACCAGACACCACCATCTCCTCAGACCAGGCTGAAGGACCACACCACCATCTCCTCAGACCAGGCTGAAGGACCAGACACAACCATCTCCTCAGACTAGGCTGAAGGACCACACATCACCATCTCCTCAGACCAGGCTGAAGGACCACACACCACCATCTCCTCAGACCAGGCTGAAGGACCACACACCACCATCTCCTCAGACCAGGCTGAAGGACAAGACACCACCATCTCGTCAGACCAGGCTGAAGGACCAAACACCACCATCTCCTCAGACCAGGCTGAAGGACCAAACACCACCATCTCCTCAGACCAGGCTGAAGGACCAAACACCACCATCTCCTCAGACCAGGCTGAAGGACTACACACCACCATCTCCTCAGACCAGGCTGAAGGACTACACACCACCATCTCCTCAGACCAGGCTGAAGGACCAAACACCACCATCTCCTCAGACCAGGCTGAAGGACCACACACCACCATCTCCTCAGACCAGGCATATCAGGCTGAAGGACCACACACCACCATCTCCTCAGACCAGGCTGAAGGACCAGACACCAACATCTCCTCAGACCAGGCTGAAGGACCAGACACCACCATCTCCTCAGACAAGGCTGAAGGACTACACACCACCATCTCCTCAGACCAGGCTGAAGCGCCAAACACCACCATCTCCTCAGACCAGGCTGAAGGACCACACAGCACCATCTCCTCAGACCAGGCATATCAGGCTGAAGGACCACACACCACCATCTCCTCAGACCAGGCTGAAGGACCAGACACCAACATCTCCTCAGACCAGGCTGAAGGACCAAACACCACCATCTCCTCAGACCAGGCTGAAGGACTAAACACCACCATCTCCTCAGACCAGGCATATCAGGCTGAAGGACCTCACCACCATCTCCTCAGACCAGGCTGAAGGACCAGACACCAACATCTCCTCAGACCAGGCTGAAGGACCAGACACCACCATCTCCTCAGACCAGGCTGAAGGACCAGACACCACCATCTCCTCAGACCAGGCTGAAGGACCAGACACCACCATCTCCTCAGACCATGCTGAAGGACCAGACATCACCATCTCCTCAGACCAGGCTGAAGGAGCAGACACCACCATCTCCTCAGACCAGTCTGAAGGACCAGACACCACCATCTCCTCAGACCAGGCTGAAGGACCACACCACCATCTCCTCAGACCAGGCTGAAGGACCAGACACAACCATCTCCTCAGACTAGGCTGAAGGACCACACATCACCATCTCCTCAGACCAGGCTGAAGGACCACACACCACCATCTCCTCAGACCAGGCTGAAGGACCACACACCACCATCTCCTCAGACCAGGCTGAAGGACAAGACACCACCATCTCGTCAGACCAGGCTGAAGGACCAAACACCACCATCTCCTCAGACCAGGCTGAAGGACCAAACACCACCATCTCCTCAGACCAGGCTGAAGGACCAAACACCACCATCTCCTCAGACCAGGCTGAAGGACTACACACCACCATCTCCTCAGACCAGGCTGAAGGACTACACACCACCATCTCCTCAGACCAGGCTGAAGGACCAAACACCACCATCTCCTCAGACCAGGCTGAAGGACCACACACCACCATCTCCTCAGACCAGGCATATCAGGCTGAAGGACCACACACCACCATCTCCTCAGACCAGGCTGAAGGACCAGACACCAACATCTCCTCAGACCAGGCTGAAGGACCAGACACCACCATCTCCTCAGACAAGGCTGAAGGACTACACACCACCATCTCCTCAGACCAGGCTGAAGCGCCAAACACCACCATCTCCTCAGACCAGGCTGAAGGACCACACAGCACCATCTCCTCAGACCAGGCATATCAGGCTGAAGGACCACACACCACCATCTCCTCAGACCAGGCTGAAGGACCAGACACCAACATCTCCTCAGACCAGGCTGAAGGACCAAACACCACCATCTCCTCAGACCAGGCTGAAGGACTAAACACCACCATCTCCTCAGACCAGGCATATCAGGCTGAAGGACCTCACCACCATCTCCTCAGACCAGGCTGAAGGACCAGACACCAACATCTCCTCAGACCAGGCTGAAGGACCAGACACCACCATCTCCTCAGACCAGGCTGAAGGACCACACACCACCATATCCTCAGACCAGGCTGAAGGAGAAGACACCACCATCTCCTCAGACCAGGCTGAAGGAGCAGACACCACCATCTCCTCAGACCAGGCTAAAGGACCACACACCACCATCTCCTCAGACCAGGCTGAAGGAGGAGACACCACCATCTCCTCAGACAAAGCTGAAGGACCAGACACCACCATCTCCTCAGACCAGGCTGAAGGACAAGACACCACCATCTCCTCAGACCAGGCTGAAGGAGCAGACACCACCATCTCCTCAGACGAGGCTGAAGGACTACACACCACCATCTCCTCAGACCAGGCTGAAGGAGCAGACACCACCATCTCCTCAGACCAGGCTGAAGGAAAAGACACCACCATCTCCTCAGACCAGGCTGCAGGACCAGTCCTCACCATCTCCTCAGACCAGGCTGAAGCACCACACATCACCATCTCCTCAGACCAGGCTGAAGGACCAGAAACCACCATCTCCTCAGACCAGGCTGAAGGACTACACACCACCATCTCCTCAGACCAGGCTGAAGGACCACACACCACCATATCCTCAGACCAGGCTGAAGGAGCAGACACCACCATCTCCTCAGAACAGGCTGAAGGACCACACACCCCCATCTCCTCAGACCAGTCTGAAGGACTACACACCACCATCTCCTCAGACCAGGCTGAAGGAGCAGACACCACCATCTCCTCAGACCAGGCTGAAGGACCACACATCACCATCTCCTCAGACCAGGCTGAAGGACTACACACCACCATCTCCTCAGACCAGGCTGAAGGACTAAACACCACCATCTCCTCAGACCAGTCAGAAGGACTACACACCACCATCTCCTCAGACCAGGCTGAAGGAGCAGACACCACAATCTCCTCAGAACAGGGTGTAGGACCACACACCACCATCTCCTCAGACCAGGCTGAAGGATCAGACACCACCATCTCCTCAGACCAGGCTGAAGGACTACACACCACCATCTCCTCAGACCAGGCTGAAGGACCAGACACCACCATCTCCTCAGACGGGCATATTAGGCTGAAGGACTACACACCACCATCTCCTCAGACCAGGCATATCAGACTGAATAACCAGACACCACCATCTCCTCAGACGAGGCTGAAGGACCAGACACCACCATCTCCTCAGACCAGGCTGAAGGACCAGACACCACCATCTCCTCAGACCAGGCATATCAGGCTGAAGGATCCGACACCACCATCTCCTCAGACGGGCATATTAGGCTGAAGGACTACACACCACCATCTCCTCAGACCAGGCATATCAGGGTGAATAACCAGACACCACCATCTCCTCAGACGAGGCTGAAGGACCAGACACCACCATCTCCTCAGACCAGACATATCAGGCTGAAGGACCACACCACCATCTCCTCAGACCAGGCTGAAGGACCAGACACCACCATCTCCTCAGACCAGGCTGAAGGACCAGACACCACCATCTCCTCAGACCAGGCTGAAGGACCACACATCACCATCTCCTCAGACCAGGCTGAAGGACCACACCACCATCTCCTCAGACCAGGCTGAAGGACCAGACAACACCATCTCCTCAGACCAGGCTGAAGGACAAGACACCACCATCTCCTCAGACCAGGCTGAAGAACCACACACCACCATCTCCTCAGACCAGGCTGAAGGACCAGACACCACCATCTCCTCAGACCAGGCTGAAGGACAAGACACCACGATCTCCTCAGACCAGACTGAAGGACCAAAAACCACCATCTCCTCAGAACAGGCTGAAGGAGCAGAAACCACCATCTCCTCAGACCAGGCTGAAGGACTACACACCACCATCTCCTCAGACCAGGCATATCAGGCTGAAGGACCACACACCACCATCTCATCAGACCAGGCTGAAGGACCAGACACCAACATCTCCTCAGACCACGCTGAAGGACCAGACACCACCATCTCCTCAGACCAGGCTGAAGGACTACACACCACCATCTCCTCAGACCAGGCTGAAGGACCAAACACCACCATCTCCTCAGACCAGGCTGAAGGACCACACACCACCATCTCCTCAGACCAGGCATATCAGGCTGAAGGACCACACACCACCATCTCCTCAGACCAGGCTGAAGGACCAGACACCAACATCTCCTCAGACCAGGCTGAAGGAACAAACACCACCATCTCCTCAGACCAGGCTGAAGGACTACACACCACCATCTCCTCAGACCAGGCATATCAGGCTGAAGGACCACACCACCATCTCCTCAGACCAGGCATATCAGGCTGAAGGACCACACATCACCATCTCCTCAGACCAGGCTGAAGGACGAGACACCAACATCTCCTCAGACCAGGCTGAAGGACCAGACACCACCATCTCCTCAGACCAGGATGAAGGACCACACACCACCATATCCTCAGACCAGGCTGAAGGACCAGACATCACCATCTCCTCAGACCAGGCTGAAGGAGCAGACACCACCATCTCCTCAGACCAGGCTAAAGGACCAAACACCACCATCTCCTCAGACCAGGCTGAAGGACCACACCACCATCTCCTCAGACCAGGCTGAAGGACCAGACACAACCATCTCCTCAGACCAGGCTGAAGGAGCAGACACCACCATCTCCTCAGACCAGGCTAAAGGACCAAACACCACCATCTCCTCAGACCAGGCTGAAGGAGGAGACACCACCATCTCCTCAGACCAGGCTGAAGGAGCAGACACCACCATCTCCTCAGACCAGGCTAAAGGACCAAACACCACCATCTCCTCAGACCAGGCTGAAGGAGGAGACACCACCATCTCCTCAGACCAGGCTGAAGGACCACACACCACCATCTCCTCAGACCAGGCTGAAGGACCACACACCACCATCTCCTCAGACCAGGCTGAAGGACCACACACCACCATCTCCTCAGACCAGGCTGAAGGACCACACACCACCATCTCCTCAGACCAGGCTGAAGGACCAGACACCACCATCTCCTCAGACCAGGCTGAAGGACCACACATCACCATCTCCTCAGACCAGGCTGAAGGACCAGACATCACCATCTCCTCAGACCAGGCTGAAGGACCACACACCACCATCTCCTCAGACCAGGCTGAAGGACCAGACACCACCATCTCCTCAGACCAGGCTGAAGGAGCAGACATCACCATCTCCTCAGACCAGGCTGAAGGACTACACACCACCATCTCCTCAGACCAGGCTGAAGGACCACACACCACCATCTCCTCAGACCAGGCTGAAGGACCAGAACAGTCACAATGTATTTCCAATTGCTCATTCTGAGCATCTGTAAATACTAAATAAATACCTATTCTGCTTTTGAAGTAATACCACTTACGGTTGAGTATTCAAACGGAGTGTCCGAGACAAAATATCACGTGTACTGGAATGAAAACTCATTATGAATAAAACACAATGTTAATTACTCATTATAAATGTATGTTAGTAAAACATAATGAATAAAACACAATGTTAATTACTCATTATAAATGTATGTTAGCAAAACATTATGAATAAAACACAATGTTAATTACTCATTATAAATGTATGTCAGCAAAACATTATGAATAAAACACAATGTTAATTACTCATTATAAATGTATGTTAGTAAAACATTATGAATAAAACACAATGTTAATTACTCATTATAAATGTATGTTAGTAAAACATAATGAATTAAACACAATGTTAATTACTCATTATAAATGTATGTTAGTAAAACATTATGAATAAAACACAATGTTAATTACTCATTATAAATGTATGTTAGTAAAACATAATGAATGTTAATTAATGTTAATTACTCATTATAAATGTATGTTAGTAAAACATTATGAATTAAACACAATGTTAATTACTCATTATAAATGTATGTTAGTAAAACATAATGAATGTTAATTAATGTTAATTACTCATTATAAATGTATGTTAGCAAAACATAATGAATTAAACACAATGTTAATTACTCATTATAAATGTATGTTAGTTAAACATAATGAATTAAACACAATGTTAATTACTCATTATAAATGTATGTTAGCAAAACATTATGAATAAACACAATGTTAGAGAGAATAAAGTAGATGTCACACGTCAAAATTTTCATTTATGACCCTATGTCATGATGACGTGTGCATTCAGGACATAGGGTCCTGCATGCACACGTAGGGAGAAAGTGACCATGTGTTTGGGCATCCTGTTCCTGGTTCTCACGGCTTAGAGTTGTTTTTGAAGTTGTCATGATCTTTGATGTCTAGTGTCCTGTTTGGAACGGGGTGGGGGGAATGAACATTTCAAAGAGTAAGCCCCCCCTATTTTTTTATAGTGTCTTTGAAGTTGTCATGATGTTTGATGTCTAGTATCCTGTTTGGAACAGGGTGGGGGGAATGAACATTTCAAAGAGTAAGTCCCCCCTATTCTATTGCCCTCCGGGTTGTTGTCTATGAAACACGAATGTCCTGGGGTATTGGGCTTTGCAGACGCCTTATAAAGCCCCAGAACAATACATGCGTAAGACTGTACATGATAACCCCCGGAATATTAAACAAAAATGACACCTATGCCAATTTTCGGTATGTTATGCGCGTCTTGTCATGAACCCAGTGACCAAAGCATTGAGGAAGTTCTGTGTGAAGATCCAGAATGTTTTAAAGGAGTTTTGGGTACGAGTGAGGGACATATGTCTTACATATTCCAGCCGGAGGATTCTACGGTAAAGATATTCACAGACAGTGGCCCCAAACCCCTTTATCAGGCAAAACCTGGGAGTTTTTCTCCTGCTCTGCGGATGAGAGAATGGCTAAAGATTAGGCTGGCGCTCTGTAAAATTGAACAGGCCCTGAGTGGTACAAATGTGCCCGGATATGCGTTGGAAGAACAGGTCTGCGGCCGCAGTGATCTGAAGGCCCTAAGAATCGCTTCAATGGCCTATAGCCCTGACGCCAAAGTGACAATTTTAGTCTGTGAACTTTATGATGGTGCTAATGCTGCAAAGTCTGTCAATTCTCCTGTATCTTCCAGAGCATGCAAAGATGTAAACTTTTTTATTCCTGTGTTTAGTTTTAAATGGGTGGATTATCCAATTTTCATAACACTTATGAATAAGCTGGACAGTCTTTTCCAAAATGGTGAACAATTACAGCGCTGGCCGCGGCTGTCCTTGAGACATAGCCAGGATCTAAAGGCCCGACAGATTATATACCCCTGGAGGGAAAACTTACGGAGTTTTGATGAACCGTGCAAGAGAGCCAGGCAGTTTGAAGGGGAATTGGACACGGATAATGGTGGATGGCTATACCAGGCCCCTGTATCTGTAAGAAAGGCAGAGTAAAAGACCTTAATTATGAACGGCTATAAATTGTATGTACATGATTTTTTGAATGAAATAAAGATGTTTTTAAAAGCAGTATCTAACGACGTCCTGAACTCTCTCGTTTTTCACTCCTCAGTCTGTCCCCGAGAAAAACACTGGCGGAAAAAGCCATGTGCGCTGTGTGTGTGTGTGTGTGTGTGTGTGTGTGTGTGTGTGTGTGTGTGTGTGTGCGTGCGTGCGTGCGTGCGTGCGTGCGTGTGTGCGTGTGTGTGTGTGTGTTAGAAACAAGGTCCCTTCGCATTGTGTACATTTCAAGCTTTCAACAACAATAAAACAGCCATATAAATACTGTTTCTAGGCCTAACACACTGTTGAGTTTCCTATTTAGTTGTCTTTATATGTACAGGCACCGAGCTTCCAGGTGGCGCCATCCTATGGTTGTTCAGGGCATGTACACCGGGGAGATAAGAACCCCAAAGAAAGATCCTAAAGGTCATTTCAGATTCAGGTTTAGGGGGTAATAACTTTAGTGAAACCGCATTTCACACCATGTACAGACATAGAGAGCCAACACATCAAGGTGTAACAGGGATGAATGGATATTCAACGTACAACAGTGGTCTTCTGTAACAAGCAATACGTGTTAAATATGGGCCACAGTCAATCATGACAGCCTCTTTAGGAAAGGCCTTTACTTATGACTTAAACAGATTCATTTTCTACACATCTTATTCATTAATGCTGTGGGATAAATCAGGTGTTTCTAGGTGGGCGTAAACAAATCTACAGTGAAACAAAAGTGTACATTTTACACATATGTTTATTGACTTTTAAAAAGACCACAGTAACATGACAGATATAGTAGAGATGCATGCTACACAAATCTGCTAGTGGATATTCAATGTACAACAATAGTCTTAAGTAACAAGCAATACGTGTTAAATATGGGCCACAGTCAATCATGACAGCCTCTTTAGGAAAGGCCTTTACTTATGACTTAAACAGAATCATTTTCTACCCCTCTTATTCATTAATGCTGTGGGCATACCCAGGATTTACATGCCGGACGGATTATCTACCCATGGAGGGAAAATTTACGGCGCTTTGAGGGAGTGTGCAAGCGTCTTAGCGATCGGATAATGGTCAGGGCTAACCAGGACCTATATCTGTAAGAAAGGCATAGTAAAATACATTAATTATGAACGGCTATAAACTGTATGTACTAAATATTTTGAATTAAATAAATGGTATCTCACCTTTTAACGATAGGAATAAGTCCTTTCCATCTATCACCAAGCATGCCCCCGGAGAAAAAGACTTGCGGAAAAAGCCATGTGCGCGCGTTCGTGTGTGCGTGCGTGTGCGGTAGTGGATGTGTGTGTGTTTCAAAACAAAGAAAACAGGGCGGGGTGTGTGTTCATAAATGGCTATGCGGTTGCGCTCAAGGCTCTCTCTCTCTTTACAATATCCTGCAAAACAGAGGCCTACCCCCCCCCCCCCCTCCCCCCAACAAAAAAGTGTGTCTGGGTCTTACGGACACTTACGCTTCATTAACAGCCTTTCAAAACCTAATTTAGCTCACCCCCCAGAGGATGTGGGGGCTAAAAAGGTCAAACATCCCAGAAATAATAGCGATGTCTAGACCGACCCCCCAGCATCGAGGTGCCCCCCGGAGGTTGTAGAATATCAAAAGGGTAATACTGTCTCCACCCCCCAGCATCGAGGTGCCCCCCGGAGGTTGTAGAATATCAACAGGGTAATACTGTCTCCACCCCCCAGCATCGAGGTGCTAGCCCCCCGGAGGTTGTAGAATATCAAAAGGGTAATACTGTCTCCACCCCCCAGCATCGAGGTGCTAGCCCCCCGGAGGTTGTAGAATATCAAAAGGGTAATACTGTCTCCACCCCCCAGCATCGAGGTGCCCCCCGGAGGTTGTAGAATATCAACAGGGTAATACTGTCTCCACCCCCCAGCATCGAGGTGCCCCCCAGAGGTTGTAGAATATCAAAAGGGTAATACTGTCTCCACCCCCCAGCATCGAGGTGCCCCCCGGAGGTTGTAGAATATCAAAAGGTTAATACTGTCTCGACACCCCAATCCTAATGTTTGAACCCACTAATTTAGTAATCAAATATACCGGATAGCGCCCGGATTTTTTTTATTTATTAAAAACCCGTCACCCCGGGCTCTGTAAACTCATTCAGTACTATCACTACTTTTGAGCCAAGGCCGCAAACTTCTCAACGAGTCTAGTGAAACAGATAGTTTCCCACTCTGTTCGCATCGTTTTAGCGCAGTTACAAACAGGCAGGACAGCAGCCCCAGAATAGTTATCGGACAAGATCATCTGTAAATCCTTCCGCTTTCTGAAGGTGAGTTCGTGAAAACGTAGATATTAGATTTGGGATGCGGGGACTTGTTTGAACATTGTGGATGTTATAGCAGTGGCGTGCTGTGGGCCTGGGGCCTGGGCCTTCAGTGAGGTATAACACAGTCCCACCCGAATTAATCCACCTCATTATGATGCCATGGCTCTAGACACTATACATTTAGGCAGAAACGCAGTATAACCAGGCGTTGCGTCACCTTGAAATTGACAAATTGACATTTTTGCACATATTCATGTAATTTAAAAATGTATATAACATGTTAATATTATCTAACGTCTGTATGATACCCAGATGCTACAGGGCATAATGGATTGGGAACAGACAGAGTTAGACCGGGATTCTCAGAAGCAAACTGCGTCCGGTCCTTTACGTGGCCCATTCACGAATACACTATTTTCGGCGGAAGATTATGATGTTGATGTGATTTTTAAAAATTAATTTCTCAATTTAGGATAATACGGTTTATTTTATACTTTACTTAAATTGTATTATTTATCATGCCTCATACCAGGCTAATACACTACCAAGCCATGCAAACAGCTAGGGAATTAACCCAGAACAGTTGTGGGTCTTTTTTTTTTTGGAACAATAAATGATCAAGAATACCAATAGGCGTGATCTGATCCTCAAACCTATCACAACATCCTATAATGCACAGACATATGCAAAACCATAAAACTCTGACAAGAAAACAATGAAAATCTTAACATGACTACATGCCCTGCCATTATTTTAGTTACCATCCACCAATGGTTGAATTTGGTACTTTTTTCTATGTAGATGCACCGAGCCTCCAAGTGGCTGGAGACATACAACAGGCTAAATTAAAATGACCCAGTATGTGAAAAGCTGGGGGTCAAAGGTATTTTTTATGTTTGGTTTTTGTTACAACCAACAGAGCTGTCACGTTCCTGACCTATTTATGTTAGTTGTTATGTGTGTTAGTTGGTCAGGACGTGAGTTTGGGTGGGCATTCTATGTTTTCTGTTTCTGTGTTGGTTTTGGGTTGCCTGGTATGGCTCTTAATTAGAGGCAGGTGTTTGGCGTTCCTCTAATTAAGAGTCATATTTAGGTAGGCGTTGTCACAGTGTTCGTTGTGGGTGATTGTCTTCCGTGTTTGTGTATGTCGTTGCACCACACGGGACTGTTTTCGGTTTGTTTTGTTCATCGTTGTTTTTGTGTAGCCTGTTTTCTCTATTCGTGCGTTCTTCTTGTTTCATGTAAGTTCGTCGTCTAGATTTGTCTACACCGTTTGTTATTTTTGTTAGTTTATTCAAGTTCGTGTTTTCGTTTAATAAATATGTGTTCAAACTCCACTGCGCCTTGGTTCGATAAATACTCCTCCTTTTCTGATGAAGAGAAGGAGGACCGCCGTTACAGAATCACCCACCATACCAGAGCCAAGCAGCGGAGTAAACGGAGTAAGGGACAGGAAAAGAAGGAGGAATGGACTTGGGACGATATATTGGACGGAAAAGGTTGCTACACATGGGAGGAGATCCTGGCTGGTAGGGATCGCCTCCCATGGGAACAGCTGGAGGCACTGAGGAGAGCGGAGGCTACCGGAGAGAGGAACCGGAGTTATGAGGGAACTCGTCTGGCACGGAAGCCCAAAAAGCCCGTGAGTAACACCCAAAAATTTCTTGGGGGGGGGCTAAGAGGTAGTGGGCCAAGGGCAGGTAGGAGACCTGCGCCCACTTCCCAGGCTTACCGTGGAGAGCGGGAGTACGGGCAGGCGCCGTGTTACGCAGTAGAGCGCACGGTGTCTCCTGTACAAGTGCATAGCCCAGTGCGGGTTATTCCACCTCCCCGCACTGGTAGGGCTAGATTGGGTATTGAGCCAGGTGTCATGAGGCCGGCTCAACGCGTCTGGTCTCCAGTGCGTCTCCTCGGGCCGGCATACATGGCACCTGCCTTACGCATGGTTTCCCCGGTTCGCCTACATAGGCCGGTGCGGGTTATTCCACCTCCCCGCACTGGTCGGGCGACCGGGAGCATTCAACCAGGTAAGGTTGGGCAGGCTCAATGCTTAAGAGTGCCAGTAGCCTCCACGGTCCGGTATTTCCAGCGCCACCTCCCCGCCCCAGCCTAGTACCTACAGTGCCTACACTACGCACTAGGCTACCAGTGCGTCTCCTGAGCCCTGTTCCTCCTCCAAGTGTATCTAGCCCGGTGCCTCCAGTTCCGGCACCACGCACTAAGCCTCCTGTGCGTCTCCAGAGCCCTGTACACACTGTATCTTCTCCCCCTACTAATCCTGATGTGCTTGTCCTCAGCCCGGTGTCACCAGTGCCGGTACCTCGCACCAGGTATAGAGTGGGCTTTGAGAGTACAGTGTGCCCTGTCCCTGCTCCCCGCACTAGTAGGAAGGTGCGTATCCTTAGCCCGGGGCCTCCAGTTCCGGCACCACGCACCAAGTCTACAGTGCACCTTATCCGGCCAGAGCCATCCGTCTCCCCAGCGCCATCTGAGCCATCCGTCTCCCCAGCGCCATCTGAGCCATCCGTCTCCCCAGCGCCATCTGAGCCATCCGTCTCCCCAGCGCCATCTGAGCCATCCGTCTCCCCAGCGCCGTCTGAGCCATCCGTCTGCATTGAGCCTGCAAAGCCGCCCGTCTGCCATGAGCCTGCAAAGCCGCCCGTCTGCCATGAGCCTACAGAGCCGTCCGCCAGACAGGAGCCGCTAGAGCCGCCCGCCAGACAGGAGCCGCTAGAGCCGCCCGTCAGACAGGATCTGCCAGAGCCGCCAACCAGACAGGATCTGCCAGAGCCGCTAACCAGACAGGATCTGCCAGAGCCGCCAACCAGACAGGATCTGCCAGAGCCGCCAACCAGACAGGATCTGCCAGAGCCGCCAGCGAGCCATGAGCAGCCAGAGCCGTCAGAGAGCCATGAGCGTCGAGAGCCGTCAGAGAGCCATGAGCGTCGAGAGCCGTCAGAGAGCCATGAGCGTCGAGAGCCGTCAGCCTGCCATGAGCGTCGAGAGCCGTCAGCCTGCCATGAGCGTCGAGAGCCGTCAGCCTGCCATGAGCGTCGAGAGCCGTCAGCCTGCCATGAGCGTCGAGAGCCGTCAGCCTGCCATGAGCGTCGAGAGCCGTCAGCCAGCCATGAGCGTCGAGAGCCGTCAGCCAGCCATGAGCGTCGAGAGCCGTCAGCCAGCCATGAGCGTCGAGAGCCGTCAGCCAGCCATGAGCGTCGAGAGCCGTCTGCCAGCCATGAGCGTCGAGAGCCGTCAGCCAGCCATGAGCGTCGAGAGCCGTCAGTCAGCCATGAGCTGCCCTTCAGCCAGAAACGGCTATTTACCCAGAACTGCCCCTCAGTCCAGAGCTGTCTCTCTGTCCGGAGCTGCCTTTCAGTCCGGAGTTGCCCCTCTATCATTATCTCCCTCTCTATCTTGATCTACCTCTATATTCTTATCTATCCCTCTGTCTTGATCTATCTCTCTGTCCCGGTGCTGTCCCTATTAGTGATGTTACTAAGAAGATTTTGTGGGGGTAAAAGGAGGGTGGACATTCTTAGAGGGAGATGGAAGCTAGGATGGATTATGGTGGGGTGGGGACCTCGCCCGGAGCCTGAGCCACCACCGTGGTTAAATGCCCACCCAGACCCTCCCCTAGACTTTGTGCTGGTGCGCCCGGAGTTCGCACCTTATGGGGGGGGGTAATGTCACGTTCCTGACCTATTTATGTTAGTTGTTATGTGTGTTAGTTGGTCAGGACGTGAGGTTGGGTGGGCATTCTATGTTTTCTGTTTCTGTGTTGGTTTTGGGTTGCCTGATATGGCTCTTAATTAGAGGCAGGTGTTTGGCGTTCCTCTAATTAAGAGTCATATTTAGGTAGGCGTTGTCACAGTGTTCGTTGTGGGTGATTGTCTTCCATGTTTGTGTATGTCGTTGCACCACACGGGACTGTTTTCGGTTTGTTTTGTTCATCGTTGTTTTTGTGTAGCCTGTTTTCTCTATTCGTGCGTTCTTCTTGTTTCATGTAAGTTCGTCGTCTAGATTTGTCTACACCGTTTGTTATTTTTGTTAGTTTATTCAAGTTCGTGTTTTCGTTTAATAAATATGTGTTCAAACTCCACTGCGCCTTGGTTCGATCAATACTCCTCCTTTTCTGATGAAGAGAAGGAGGACCGCCGTTACAAGAGCTTCCTAACATTCGACATAACTAGGAAGCCTTATGCGGGAGATTAGAACTCAAAAGTAATAGGGGTTAAGAAAGATCATAAAGCTAATTTCATATTTCGGTTTAGGGGGGTAATAACTTTAGGGAAAACAATATTCACACTATGTGGATTATAAACATGTTAGAGAGCCATCACATCATGATGTAACAGGGATGAGTGGCGATTCAAAGTACAACAGGAGTCTTCTGGAAACTGCAATACGTGTTAAATATGTTCTACATACAGCCATGACTGAGTGGTTTCACAAACTCCCTTTAAAGGTTTTGTAAGAAAGTTGTAACAGGCCTCATTCAACAGTCTAGAGATGAACCTAGAGACACCAAAAACATCAACGTTTAGAGCAGCTTGGATATTATTCCCCATGTAAGGGGGGCAAAGATCTGATTTACCTAACCCTGTACATACCAAAGGATTTTCCAGAGTTAGCAAACCCTGACACTGGGTATGATAACTCTGACTCGTATGTCTAAGGATTATTGTAGATGTTTACACCTGAGGGAGTTTACAGTAGGTCAATTAGATGTATAAAGGCAAAGAGAGCAACAAATTGACCTACGTGACCTCAAAGGACAGCCTACTTTATAATAGAGAACGCAGGGATGTTGTGACGACCCTCCCACTCTGTCTGCCGTATTCTCTCTTTGTTCTTGATTCCTTATTAGGATGTCGGTGGGCGGAGTTGGGAGGGTCGTCAGCTACATGGGAAACACCTGGGCCCGGTGTGTCCCAGGATAAATACACCTCTTCCCCATTCATGGAGGAGACTCTCTCCATGCAGACACACCTGGGCCCGGGTGTGTCCCAGGATAAATACACCACTTCCCCATTCATGGAGGAGACTCTCCCCATGCAGACACACCTGGGCCCGGGTGTGTCCCAGGATAAATACACCTCTTCCCCATTCATGGAGGAGACTCTCTCCATGCAGACACACCTGGGCCCGGGTGTGTCCCAGGATAAATACACCACTTCCCCATTCATGGAGGAGACTCTCCCCATGCAGACACACCTGGGCCCGGGTGTGTCCCAGGATAAATACACCACTTCCTCATTCATGGAGGAGACTCTCCCCATGCAGACACACCTGGGCCCGGGTGTGTCCCAGGATAAATACACCTCTTCCCCATTCATGGAGGAGACTCTCTCCATGCAGACACACCTGGGCCCGGTGTGTCCCAGGATAAATACACCACTTCCCCATTCATGGAAGAGACTCTCCCCAGTCAGACACAGACAGATTTTGGTTGTGGCCTGGTTGTGGTTATTTGGTTTGTTTGTGTTGGCACCCTTCAACACCCCTACTTATCCCATGTGTACACGCAACCACTCACCTACACTACTGACTGCTGACTACACACACACCATTGTTAATTGTATTTACTTAAGTTAATAAATATAGGTTGTTATTCCTTATCTCCATGTGGTCTCCCTTTTGTTACGGGCTTTGAGCCGGTTCGTGACAATGTGTACTGAACATGTACCTTTTATAAAACATAGCGATCTACGGTCAAATGCATCTAAAGTTTTTAATGAAGGGGCCGATGCATTTAATTTAGATTACTTCAACATAGTCTAGAACCAGTAAGACCATTGATTGAATGATCTGCTTTGTGCTATTGAGCAAGAGGCCTGACCCATTTCTATGGAAGAAGCAGCATCTTTATATTATTTTTTATATTCAGCTTCTTAATTAACTAACACATAAATATGTTTTTTATTTTATTTTTTAAGTTTAAGCTTTTTTAAGTTTAAGCTTAACGTATATACTAGTACAACATATTAGGTACATACACTTCAATCATTGAAGTAATCTAAATTAAAGACTATTGTTGTACATTGAATATCCACTAGCAGATTTGTGTAGCATGCATCTCCACTATATCTGTCATGTTACTGTGGTCTTTTTAAAAGTCAATAAACATGTGTGTAAAATGTACACTTTTGTTTCACTGTAGATTTGTTTACGCCCACCTAGAAACACCTGATTTATCCCACAGCATTAATGAATAAGATGTGTAGAAAATGAATCTGTTTAAGGCATAAGTAAAGGCCTTTCCTAAAGAGGCTGTCATGATTGACTGTGGCCCATATTTAACCCGTATTGCTTGTTACAGAAGACCACTGTTGTACATTGAATATCCATTCATCCCTGTTACACCTTTATGTGTTGGCTCTCTATGTCTGTACATGGTGTGAAATGCGGTTTCACTAAAGTTATTACACCCTAAACCTGAATCTGAAATGACCTTTAGGATCTTTCTTTGGGGTTCTAATCTCCCCGGTGTACATGCACTGAACAACCATAGGATGGCGCCACCTGGAAGCTCGGTGCCTGTACATATAAACACAACTAAATAGGAAACTCAACAGGGTGTTAGGCTTAGAAACAGTATTTAGATGGCTGTTTTATTGTTGTTGAAAGCTTGAAATGTCCACAATCCGAAGGGACCTTGTTTCTCACACACACACACACACACACACACACACACACACACACACACACACACACACACACACACACACACACACACACACACACACACACACACACACACACTCACACTCACACTCACACTCACACACACACACACACACACACACACACACGCACACACCAGCGCACATGGCTTTTTCCGCCAGTTTTTTTTCTCGGGGACAGACTGAGGAGTGAAAAACGAGAGAGTTCAGGACGTCGTTAGATACTGCTTTTAAAAACATCTTTATTTCATTCAAAAAATCATGTACATACAATTTATATCCGTTCATAATTAAGGTCTTTTACTATGCCTTTCTTACAGATACAGGGGCCTGGTATAGCCATCCACCATTATCCGTGTCCAATTCCCCATCAAACTGCCTGGCTCTCTTGCACGGTCCATCAAAACTCCGTAAGTTTTCCCTCCAGGGGTATATAATCCGTCGGGCCTTTAGGTCCTGGCTGTGTCTCAAGGACAGCCGCGGCCAGCGCTGTAATTGTTCACCATTTTGGAAAAGACT